>NC_085957.1:11452014-11459514 GCF_963556715.1 Cydia fagiglandana
TCGATTTTGTCAAATTTGGTGTACCTAAATCTCAATACCTCCGAAACCAGCGAAATAAGTTTTCTGAATTTTTGGCCATTTAATCTATAAACATATCTCAAAAAGAAAACACTCTTATGGTACTGACACGACTATTTGTCGAAATAAGCCACACTTATACAGAATTAAAAATAAGTCTGTTGAAATCATAAAATTTTAAAACTCTAATTACAAATAATCTATATGGACAACAAGCGTCAAAAGTATTCTTAAACTATTTTTTAATGGAGTACAAGTAATCAAGATCAAAAAATGTGGAAAAAAGTGCAAGATAAAAAAGTGAATTTTCAAATGATATTTACGTAAGACCACGCTGTTTTAAGGAGTGGCGCGACTTGATATTACTTTACACAGAAACTAATCTATAGAAAATTCTTAAATTTTGTGTGATTATTGTCCAATAACAGATACATCAAAGCAGTATGAAATAAGTGTGCGTCGTCTTTCAAAGTTTTGAGAAATTAAATGTCAAAGTAACAATTTTCTTGAAGTAAGCTTTTTGGGTTACAAAATCTTGAATATCTCAAGAACTATTACACTAATCAGAGTTCTATTTGCTGCTATATATTTACAATAAGTTTTAAAATCGAATCCTATTATCAAAATTAGCCACACTTATACGGGATTTAAATTAGTCAGTTGAAATCATAAAATCTTAAAACTCTAATTACAGATAATTTAAATGAACAAAAAGCATCAAAATTATTCTTTAACCTATTTTTTAAACGGGGTCAAGTAATCAAGATCAAAAAATGTGTCAAAAAGTGCAAGACAAAAAAGTGAATTTTCAAATGATATTTACGTAAAACCACGCTGTTTTAAGGAGTGGCGCGACTAGATATTACTTTACACAGAAACTATTCTATAGAAAATTCTGAAATTTTGTATGGTTACTGTCCAATAACAGATATATTAAAGCAGTATGAAATAAGTGTGCGTCGTCTTTCAAAGTTTTGAGAAATTAAATGTCAAAGTAACAATTTTCTTGAAGTAAGTTTTTTAGGTTACAAAATCTTGAATATCTCGAGAACTATTACACTAATCAGAGTTCTGTTTGCTGTTATATATTAACAATAAGTTTTAAAATCGAATCCTATTATCAAAATTAGCCACACTTATACGGGATTCAAAATTAGTCAGTTGAAATCATAAAATCTTAAAACTCTAATTACAGATAATTTAAATGAACAAAAAGCCTCAAAATTATTCTTAAACCTATTTTTTAAACGGGGTCAAGTAATCAAGATCAAAAAATGTGGCAAAAAGTGCAAGACAAAAAAGTGAATTTTCAAATGATATTTACGTAAGACCACGCTGTTTTAAGGAGTGGCGCGACTAGATATTACTTAACACTGAAACTACTTAATAGAAAATTATGAAATTTTGTATGATTACTGTCCAATAACAGATACTTTGAAGCAATGTGAAATAACTATGCGTCGTCTCTCAGAGAAATTAAATGTCAAAGTTACAAGTTTCATGAAAATAAGTTATTAGGTTACAAAATCTCGAATATCTCAAGAACTATTACACCAATCAGAGTTTTGTTTTCTGTTATATGTTTCTAATAAGTTTAACAATCAAATCCTATTATCAAAATCAGCCACACGTATACGGGATTCAAAATTAGTCAGTTGAAATCATAAAATCTTAACACTCTAATTACAGATAATCTAACTGGACAACAAGCATCAAAACTATTCTTAAACCTATTTTTTAATGAAGTAGAAGTAATCAAGATCAAAAAATGTGGAAAAAAGTGCAAGACAAAAAAGTGAATTTTCAAATGATATTTACGTCAAACCACGCTGTTTTAAGGAGTGGCGCTACTATATATTACTTTACACTAAAAGTAGTAGATAGAAAATTCTGAAATTTTGTATGATTATTGTCCAATAACAGTTATATTAAAATTATATAAAAAAAGTATGCGTCATCACTCAAATTCTCGAAGAATTAAATGTCAAAGTTTAAAGTTTCTTGAAAATAAGTGTTTAGGTTAGTAAATCTTGAATATCTCGAGAACTATTACACCAATCTGAGTTCTGTTTTCTGCTATACAGTCCTAGTGGATTCAGAAATCCAATTCTAATATCAAAATTAGCCTCACTTATCGGGAACTAGATTTTTCCAAAACACGTGGTTTTAGTTTTTCTTCGAAATCTTCGGGGTTTTCATCAGGAAAATTATGAAACTTGCACAGATTATAGAGTTTATATAGTCGCTTTGGTTAATATATAGAAAATAGTATGTAAAAGATCTATTTTGCGAGTAATAGGCGATTAAGTCACTTTCCTACCGACACTTAGAGATTTGAGGGTTGATTGTACTTACGCCTACTTAGTCCGATCCAATCCAGTCATATCCGTATGACAGATTCACTAGGGATCACTCACATATAAAAACTGTGTAGGTTAGGTTAGGTTAGGTTAGGTTTTTTTTTTTTTTTTTTTTTTTTTTTTTTTTTTTTTTTTTTTTTTTTTGCGGTGAGGGAGGAAATACTCATGTATACCGCCGGCCCGTACCGACGGTTATGTCCGACTCAGCTGGGTATGGTGCCCAGCCGCCTACGGACTAAAACCTCCCCCACTTCATGTTGAGTGTAATGTGTTTTTATTAGATGTGTGTTGAGTGTAACTGGAGTGTTTGTTTGATTTTAATTTAGGGATAACTGGCCCTCGCTAGAAATACGGGCGACCAGCTATCCTAAAAAGAAGTTTTGGGGGGACAAGTTCTGCCGCCCGACCGCCCGCCCCATGACAGAGTACAATGAGTGCGGGCGGCCGCCCGGCCACTGTCCCCCTGCAAGAGATTGGATATTACTAAGCGAGTAATTTCAATTGATAAGTTAGTGTTCATGTGATAAAGAAATAGATGCATAGATAGTTTTAAGGGGGGGCGCTAAGTGCCGACCGACCACCCGCCTCACGACAGTCAGTGAGTGCGGGTGGCCGTTCGGCCACCGCCCCCTTGCAAGAGATTAGAGAGTTTAATTCTAAGCTTTTGACAAAATTAGTGTTTATATGTTACATATGTGATGAACAATTAACTGCAATATTGATCAGCGTAAGCCAGTCAATATTACAGTTCTCATGCAAAGCAAAATGGTGTAATAATAATAATAGTTTCAATAACAAAGGTATTTTACAGATAGGATACACTAAAGTTACAAGTGTTGTCGTCAATAAGCCATTACCACAAAAGAGTTACTGTTTACAAACTTATATAATTCGTAAAAGATTAAAGTTACATTTGAGTGAAATTTTAATATGTTAAATATTAATTAGATTGATAATCAATGCGCGATTTTATTCTCTGTAACATAGATCGCATTCGGGGGCAAAAAGTTGATGTTGCGCTATGTGCTGTGTTTAGCTTGTATTGGTCCTCAGTTACTTGTTTATTAAATGCATCACAATTGTGGCACTTTGTTTTGGTCTGATCTTTTTGGTTCGGGCATGATTTATATTCATGGTCAGACGATGCGCAATGTGAACAGATGGTTGTGGTAGCCTTACAATGCTTTCGCGTATGGCCATACTGCATGCACTTAAAACAATGCAAGATAGGTACGTGCTCCTCTGCATGCACCCGTTGGTGATCTATGTTGATTTTACCTAGTTGAATAAAGGCCTTAAAAGTGGATGGCGTCGTCATGAGTACAGCATTATACAAACGAGGATTTTTGTTGCCTTTTTTATAGTGGAATGAAATCTTATTGCTTTCATTAATTACATTTTTGAGCGGTTGATTTTGACTTATTATAATGTCAACAAGATCCTTTGTTGGAACATCTTCGGATATACCCTTTAAAGTAATCATGGGGCGAAGTGACTTTGAAGCTTCAGCGGCAACCTCCGCATTGACGTCGTTAGTCTTTGATAACGCTATGTCACGCTGTTCTTTTGTGTTAAATTCAATACGGACTTTGCCATTCGATATAAACTTTGTAGCGGTTGGGGCAAAGTCCGTATCACGGAAGGAGACTACTTTTCTCCATGTCTGTAAAGTTTCGGCAGCACCTTCGCCGGCCTTCTTAGAAGTGATGACAATCGCCGGATTCGTGGTCATCTGTGTAGGTTCCGAAGATACAGCAGCAGGCGCCTGTATTGCGGACCTACCCGTCACTGTAGCGTATGTAGTTTTAGTCGATGCTGTAGTGGGTTTTTCGGTCAACGAACGTATGTCACGCTTGAGAGACAAAATTTCCTTCTTTATTAGGTTGGCTGTGTCATTTTTTATATTATTCATAAGCGTTTCAATATTAGGTGGTGTTAACGGCAGCGGCACCCGCAGCGGTGGTGGCGATGGCGGTGTTGTTAGCAGCTGCTGTGCGGGCATGAAGTCCGTCTGCGTTTGGATGGTGCGGTTATCTTTGCGAGTTGTAGTGGTTAGGTTATTGTTTTTAATGGTGACGTTATCAGTTGTGATTGTAGTATTAGCTAAGCCGCTGCACTTCTCTATATGCTCTTTGGCCCAATAACTTGATATGGATGATATTTTTCTTCCCGAAGTGTGTATATTCTTCTTGTTCTCGACCGTAACGCTTTTGTGCGAGCGATCGGAAATAAGATTTCTGTTAATATTTAGGATTTCCGCCTCAATTTTGCGCAGATAGTCCTCAACGCTATCTTTAATTTCCACTATGAGATTACGAGGCACTAAGACATTCGTTTGCGTTTCTTTCTCTCTTGTCAGTATGTTTATATTTACATCGAGGGAGTCAAAATTAATCAAATCATTTGAAGTATTCGATGTTTCAAGCAATTGGGCCGAGCCACCGTTCTTTGTCGCCGGCTGCAGCAGCGGCGACGGCGGCAGCAGCGGCGACAGTGAAGGCTGATCTTGCAGTGTGACATTAGGGTCTGTTTGAACCCCTTTCGACGAACGGTCGGTAGGTGTAGGAGTTTGTGTTAAGATGCCCCGGATTTGTGCGCGCATCTGCTTTGCATAACTCGCAAATATAGATGGGATATTTTTGGCGGCGATCTTAATTTGCCTCTTGTTCTCAACAGTTATACTGCGGTGGGTTGTCGTAGTTTCGAGGTTTTCGAGTATCTGTTTAGATTCGAACTCGAGATCGCCAGCGAGCTCGTCGAGCAATCCAAGCACCGGATGGATGTTAGTGTCACGCATAGGCGACGGTGAACGTTCTCGCTGGGCAGGTGTGCCCGGCGGTGTGGTGAAGAGATTGTCAAACTGCTCTGACATGTTGAGGCTATTTACACTTTCGCTACTCATTTTCTAATGTAATTATATATATCGAGAAATAAGGAGATTACAAAATAGGTTAAATTTTAAGAAAAATATTAATTTTAATGCAACGAAGAGTTTTTAAGAAAGGGTTATCTAAAGAAAATGTTAAAAACAAAAAGATCTATCAAATGAATTTAAAACAAGAGAAATCTAACGAGTGGAAATGAAGATAAATAAGTTTTGAAATGATTGCTATTATGGTTTTTGCAGGCACCGCTAAATTTCGAAGAAATTATTAATTTAAACTATGAAGATGTAAGAAAACTATTTACATGTATTAAACTATTTTATAGATATAACAAAGACAGATTTTACTGTGAAGTAAAACTATGAAAAACTTGAAAAATGAGTGAGTTATGAATTTTTTAAAATAAGAAATATTAAAGGAACACTAAAAATTTAATATCTCCGTAACCAAACAAAATACGAAGATACAAATGATACCAAAAAATGGAACTTAATGAGCTTTAAATATGTACTAAGTTTCAGAATTTTTAAATAAAATTTGTTTAACAAACTATTAAAAAGTGTGGTAAAGTTAGGTCAGAAGACGACGGAAGTGAACTTCGAAGTTATTCAAAAAACCGTAAGAGATACGAGGTTGACTTATATAACAAAAATGAATAAATAAAATTTACTTTACTTAATAAAATAAAAACTAGAAAAATCTATTGGGTAGATACAGAGATATTAGTAAAAATGTAGATTGCTTGTAGCTTTTTGGCAGGTGCAATTAAAAAGTGAAGAAAATTGGATATTTTTATGTGAAGTTGTATGAGAATATATTATTTTTAGTATTGAATTATTAAGAAATGTCAAAAAGAGATTTTTAGGAAAGGAAAAAATATTGAAAAGTGAAAAGATGACTGAGTTACGAATTTTTGAAGAAGTGAGATTTTGAAAAGTAGTAAAAATTTGAATATCTACGGAACCAGGAGGACTATGAAAATAAGTATAGTATCAAAAAATCGGGCTCGTTGAGTACTAAAATTGTGCCAAAAATCAATTTATTCAGGTAGTGTTTAGTTTGGTTTTTTGTTGGTTCGGTTAGGTTAGGTTAGGTTAGGTTAGGTTAGGTTAGGTTAGGTTAGGTTAGGTTAGGTTAGGTTAGGTTAGGTTAGGTTAGGTTAGGTTAGGTTAGGTTAGGTTAGGTTAGGTTAGGTTAGGTTAGGTTAGGTTAGGTTAGGTTAGGTTAGGTTAGGTTAGGTTAGGTTAGGTTAGGTTAGGTTAGGTTAGGTTAGGTTAGGTTAGGTTAGGTTAGGTTAGGTTAGGTTAGGTTAGGTTAGGTTAGGTTAGGTTAGGTTAGGTTAGGTTAGGTTAGGTTAGGTTAGGTTAGGTTAGGTTAGGTTAGGTTAGGTTAGGTTAGGTTAGGTTAGGTTAGGTTAGGTTAGGTTAGGTTAGGTTAGGTTAGGTTAGGTTAGGTTAGGTTAGGTTAGGTTAGGTTAGGTTAGGTTAGGTTAGGTTAGGTTAGGTTAGGTTAGGTTAGGTTAGGTTAGGTTAGGTTAGGTTAGGTTAGGTTAGGTTAGGTTAGGTTAGGTTAGGTTAGGTTAGGTTAGGTTAGGTTAGGTTAGGTTAGGTTAGGTTAGGTTAGGTTAGGTTAGGTTAGGTTAGGTTAGGTTAGGTTAGGTTAGGTTAGGTTAGGTTAGGTTAGGTTAGGTTAGGTTAGGTTAGGTTAGGTTAGGTTAGGTTAGGTTAGGTTAGGTTAGGTTAGGTTAGGTTAGGTTAGGTTAGGTTAGGTTAGGTTAGGTTAGGTTAGGTTAGGTTAGGTTAGGTTAGGTTAGGTTAGGTTAGGTTAGGTTAGGTTAGGTTAGGTTAGGTTAGGTTAGGTTAGGTTAGGTTAGGTTAGGTTAGGTTAGGTTAGGTTAGGTTAGGTTAGGTTAGGTTAGGTTAGGTTAGGTTAGGTTAGGTTAGGTTAGGTTAGGTTAGGTTAGGTTAGGTTAGGTTAGGTTAGGTTAGGTTAGGTTAGGTTAGGTTAGGTTAGGTTAGGTTAGGTTAGGTTAGGTTAGGTTAGGTTAGGTTAGGTTAGGTTAGGTTAGGTTAGGTTAGGTTAGGTTAGGTTAGGTTAGGTTAGGTTAGGTTAGGTTAGGTTAGGTTAGGTTAGGTTAGGTTAGGTTAGGTTAGGTTAGGTTAGGTTAGGTTAGGTTAGGTTAGGTTAGGTTAGGTTAGGTTAGGTTAGGTTAGGTTAGGTTAGGTTAGGTTAGGTTA
>NC_085957.1:11464514-11467014 GCF_963556715.1 Cydia fagiglandana
ACCTAATGTGTGTATGACGTGTTTTTTAAATTCCAGCTTGTTATCTATTATTACTCCCAAATATTTAATATCTTTTACGAATGGTATTGTTTGTCCGTATATGTTGATTTTCGTCTGCGAAGCCCTACCAGTGAATGCGATTGCCTGTGTTTTTTCTTTACCGAAGTCAAGCTTTACGCTTTCCCCCCATGCTGTGATTTTTTCGATAGCTAGGTTGGTGTTAGTCTCAAGTTCCTGGACGCTCCCCGCACGGCAGACCAGTAGGACGTCATCCGCATATGCTTGCGAGTGACATCCCGCCGGCAGCTCCATGTCGAGGAGATCATCCAGGACCAAATTCCATAGCACAGGGCCTACAACCGAGCCCTGGATGCAACCGCGGGTAAGTAATTTTTGGGCGTGATAGTCAGCAAAAGCGAGCTGTACCTCTCGGTGAGTTACGTAGTTTTGTAAAATCATGTATATGTTCCTTGGGCATTCGACGCGCCGGAGACGCTGGAAGATGGCAGGCCACCAGGCATTGTCGAAGGCGGCTCGAATGTCCAAGGAAACAGCTAATACCTGCTCTTTCTCTTCCTTTCCCAGATTTATTATTTCAAGTGCATGTTTGATGGCATGGGTGGTGGATGTTTGTAATCTAAAGCCGAATTGTCGGTTAACTATTTGTTGATGTTTGTGCATGTGGTATACTAGTCTGTTTATTATGAGTTTTTCAAGCAGTTTTCCAAAAACCTTGACTAGTCCTATGGGTCTGTAGGAGGAGAGCTTAGAGTAATCCTCTTTATTGGGTTTTGGGATGATTTTGGTAGTAGTAGATTTCCAGTAGTCAGGGAAATAGCCGGTTTGCAGGCACCGATTCATTATAGCGGATATGGTTTCCGGGTACATCTTTGTAACTTGGAGGCATATGTCTGCGGTGAGGTGGTCAGAGCCGGGCGCCTTTTTATGATTGATAGTTTCTAAGGCTCCAATGACCTCACCGATGGTGAATGGCGGCTCATTAGGAGTGTCCGGTGGTACTAATACGTGGTTTCTTATGTTACTTTGCAGGCTGGTGTCTTCAGTGTCGTCGGGATGGAAGCTATTGAGCAGTGCGTTCGCGGTCTCCTTGCTATCCCTCGTGTGCGTCCCATCAGGTAAGATCATGGTTGCCGGTGGTTGTGCCATGGGTCTGGTTCGTATGATCCTGTTTGTAACTGACCATACGTCCTCCTTTGTTTGTCGTTCACAAAAGTCTCTAAAGGTGTTGGTTGACGCAACGCTGCATGCATCTGAGTACTTTTTACGAAGTTCTTCTCTTTCCTTTAATATTTCAGCAAGCGGAAGTTTCCGGTGAGCAGCCTTGCTCAACGTATGGTGGTTTCTGATGACTTCCTTTTTTATGTTGTTTAGGTCATCGCTCCACCATGGCGGTTTCTGCGGCGGCCTGATGGATCTTGGTAGCAGGTCATCGCACATTTTTTGTATGTCTCCGGTAAGTGAAGCTATTATGCCATCCAGTTCCTCCTCATTACTTTCATTTATGTCCTCAGTGCTAGGCATCTTACCCTCCAGCTCTTTTTTTATGTCCTCTGTTAATTCTTCCCATTTGACTCCAGTTGTGTTGTATTTGAAGGTGCTTAATTTTATCTTTCTGTTCCATTTCGCTGTTTTGTTGAAAGCTGTGGTGATCTGATAGGTGATTGCGTTGTGATCTGAAGATGGACATATGCCCTTGTCAACTTTCCAGTTTTTTATTTTAATCGGGTTGCGATGCTGATTATTAGTGACGAAGGTGACATCCACAATTGATGTTCTAGGTTGCCGATGTGTGACGGTCTCAAATGTGGCGGTGCGGCCGATGTTGCATGTCTTGAGGTCGTGTGCAGCTATAATATCTGCTATTGCGCAGCCTCTGGGGTTGTTCTTTGGATTTCCCCATAGACTATGCCACCCGTTGAAATCGCCTCCGATTATATGCTTGGCGCCTCGGGTCTCTTGCAGAAACTCTTCTAGTTTAACTAGAGTATTGTTCGGATCAGTCCTGGGTTCAATATATATAGAGACTAGGTATATCTGTGTGCCTGTATTTTCGCTAATTTGCACTATTGACATGTGTGAGTCGGAATATTTTGTATAACCCAGGGTGCTGATACTGGAGTCCTTTACTAATAGTGCAGCTTTAATAGGTGTGGCGTCAGTAGGGAATTGATACACGATGTATCCTGGAGGAGACTTGACGATCTTTTTATTGGCGGTGTAAGGTTCTGTGAGGAACACAAAGTCGCACACGGTATCTTTGTCATGTAAGTATACTACTACTTCCTGATGGGCGTTTCGCCCATGTCCTTCGTTTATTTGTAAGCAGTTGTAGGTTCCTGTTTTGAGTGTATTGCCGTTTCTTGTAACGTTTCTATGGTCCATAATTGATTTTTCCTCTTATTTTTGTAGACATCAAGCATATGTAAGGGCAAGAAGCCGAAGTAGCACTATGCTTAGTGTTGGTCTGTAGATTGTTTTT